>NC_139765.1:11000508-11040508 GCF_965231275.1 Zosterops lateralis
ACCAAAGTATCTGTGGTGGCCAGCAGCTCCAGAGGGTGATTGTGCCCCTCCTGTATTCCACTCTGGTGAGATCCCACATGGAATGCTGCATCCAGCCCTGGGGTCCTCAGTGTAGTAAGGATGTCTTGTGGCAGATCCAGAAGAGGGATGGGGCAGTTCTCCTGTAAAGACAGGCTGGGAGAGGTGGGGCTGTTCAGCCTGGAGTAGAGAAGCCCTGGGGGAGCTTATAAGGAAGATGGGGATAGATTTCTTAGCAGGGCCTGTTGCAGTAGGACAGTGGATAATTGTTCTAAATTATGGAACAGTAGATTTAGACTAGATGTGACAAAGATGGTGGTGGGGCACTGGAACAGGTTGCCCAGAGAAATGGTAGATGCTCCATCCCTGGGAACATTCAAGATCAGGTAGGATAGGGCTCTGAGCAACCTGATCTAGTTGATGGCCCTGCTTGCTGAAGCTGGGGGTTAAATTAGATGACCTGTAAAGACCCCTTTGAACCCAAACTCTTCTGAGATTCTGTGATCTAATGTAAGTATTCTTAGCCTATACTCAGAGAAACTGCAGAAAAGTTGTTGCTGGGGTCAGTTCAGAAATATTGTCTTTGCAGGTCACATAGATTGAGGACATCTCATCCTTCATGTAGGAGAAAAAATTACATTTGCTGTATCATGTATTACTCAAAGAGATCAAGGACTTTTTCTTTCACGGGTTTATTTTGCTTACTCCTACCTCTGTCTCCCTGTAGCACCCAAGTATTTCTTTCTCATTTCTGGTCTCTTAACCCTTTCCGGAAGCTACAAGCTATTCCATTCCCCCCACAGCTATCACTTAGTCAGCTTAAGTGATTCTATAATAGAATATATTAAAATTCTTATCTTTGAGCTGCCCTGATGTATCATCATACAACGGGATCTGTCACTGTGTTTGAACATCCTTATTTAATATGTTAGGATGTTATCTGCAATATGTCATATTGCTGTCCCTGGCTGTACCCTAACACATGAGGAAAAGCAGTAGGAAGAAAGCACCCAGGCTGAGCAGGAGGGGAGGAACAAATCCTGAAAAAGCACTGGGAATTTGACAGAATTCACAAAAGACAGTGTAAAATTTTCCAGTAGAGAAACATTTGGACTCTACTGGTTCCTCTTTCTCTTCACCATAGAAGGATTGAGAGGATTCAATAGTAGTAATATTTTTTAAAGTACTTTTTAAAGTAGTATTTTAAAAAAAGTGTAGTAGTCTTCAAAGTAGTGTGTGAGTGAGCTATGTATCAATACTCAGTGTGCACTCAGAATCAGAACAGAAACTGAACACCCAGCAAAATTTATCACTCCTTATTTTCCTCCTATTCCCTATTTTCTCTTTGCTGAATAGTAAAAGATGCAATAATGAGTGTCAGCTCTAGTGGTGTCACCCGGATGTGTGTAAAAGGTAAACATGAAATTAACATACCTTAAAATGGTGGATCTTTTAAAAAACTATGTTAATATATTTTAAATTGGGATAGAAAACATCTCTCCTGGAGGGAATTGATCTTGTACTGAGAGACTGAAGCAAAGAAAGAAGAAAACAATACTTTCACTAGATATAGTGATCACTAAAGCACTACTGATCTGTTCTCACTCAAATCAGTGCTCCAATATTTGTTAGAACAGTGGAACACATGAACATCCTGAGGTTGAGATAGCCAGAAAATTCTTTTGGGCTTTGTTTGTAGGTTTGATATGTTCAGGTAATAGCAGAGATAAAGTAAAGCATGTTCTGATAACTCAATTCACACATGCATTAATCAAATGCACACATATTTATAATTAAAATAATCAAATATTAACTGTTACAATTAATGCCATTTTTTGTAAATGTGAATGACAATACAAATACAACAACCAAGAGTTTTGGTTCCATGGATTTGAGTACCTAGCAAGATCTTGGAAACCCCCAGAGATGAGCCCAACAGCAACAGTAAATGCAAACACTGGCTTTGACACGGCATCTGTCTGGTAAATATGGATGTCTGTGTGCTCCTTCATTTTGTCAAGGGAAAATAACTAGTGTGGAATTCAGAGGTACATTGGCATAAACTTCAATGCTTTTTGAAAAGCAGGGATAGAGACAAGAAGGCGCTTTCCTCCATGAGGGAAGCAAGAAGGTCATTTTCTGTAAGAGAATTGCTTTTGTGGTGACTTCTATCTGGAAAACGGTGTTCCCCTAGCCTGAGAGGATGCTCCTCTATAGTACCCAGGACCCTTTCATAAGAATTCACCAACACTGAAGGTCATCCTCCTCTATGTCATTTTTTACCACTGAATCAATTTGGAACCAGAGGGTCCAGGATACTTATTTCGTCTTTTGGGAAGGGTATTTAGAACATATCTTGTCTAATGAGCCTCACCACACTTTCTCTGGGACTGGAAAAGACTATCCTGTATCTCTGGGCCGGACCTTATTCACCAGCTAAATCTCAACCCACTTCTTTCACCTTAGCCAGGTAAGGGAAGAGTTATCAAGAAGATTGCTTTAGACTCTAATTTAGAGTACTCTGGGTTCATACTCTTCCTCCTCCCAAAATCTTTCAAGGACCATCAAAAATGCTATTTTTTCTCTGCTCTGGTATTTGATATATTCAAAGTGTGATTTTCAATTCATGAATATGAGGAGAAATAACTAGATCACCATGATTTCACAGTCATATTGGTCATGATCATGGTCATTAGATCAGAGTTAACCTCTAGGCTAACATTTAAATTGTACCTTGGTTCATCACATGTGGCAGCTTTGGCAGAAACCTTTTTTTACATGTTCATAAATTATCAGTGCCAGGAAATGACTGTGATGTTGGGATATATATGGCATAGGGTCTATCTAATTTTCTATTTTTAAGCAAGCTGTTTTCCCATGCAGCTTCAAGCCACAGCTCATATAGATTGAATTATAGGACATTGATCAGGCAAAGAAAATATTATTATTAAAAAAAAAAAAGAGTCTGAGTTTCTTCCAATTCTGGACAACTTCAAAGGTTCTTCTGATGAGCCCTTGTCTTCTCCTTTATTTCCAGATCTAGTCTCACATGCTCAATGACTCAATATCAAACCATCAGCACTTCTAGACAGAGTTTTAATACCAGCCAACAAGCTGGGTCAAAAAAAAAAAAAATCCCACAACGCTGCTGTAACTTTTCTAGAGCAAGCAGAAAGCATTTGGAGCACTTGGCTACCACCTCTTTGGTCATCTCTTGCTTCTGTGACACATGGAGATCTGTGCAAATGGGGGCAGGAAGAATACACTTAAAACTTCAGCTCCATCCATATTCATACAGAAGGCATATTTTTCTGCATACTGGGTTTTTTATCCTTTATTTTATTTTACCACCACTGTGCTAGGTGTAGTTTTGATTATAACCTGACTACCAAGCTGCCCAAACTGAGCTCCTGCGCCGATTAAAAGTGAAGCCTGCAAATCTGTGAGTCAAAAAAGACACCTTACCAAAGGGTAAGAATTTGATATAAGGAAGAAAATATACAAAAGCATGGGAGAAATGCTCCTCCTTGGGTAAAGAGATTCTGTTGCTGATATGAATCAGAGATTAAAAATTCATTTCTTTACAGACTTTCTACTCTTGACTCAGAGGAGGTAAGTATTTTGAGAGCCCCAAAAAGGCAGGGGAAAATATTATATGTTTCCTACCTTCTGTACATTTTAAACCAATTAACCCCAGTAGGGTGGGAAGGCCTCTCAGGCTCATGGTTGAAAATAATCTTGAATGCTCAATATAAAAATTAATATCTATTAGCTGGGAAAGAGAAAAAAAGAAGCTACTGAATCAATGCCTAGGTTCATATATCTCAATTTATAACAGCATCTTTGACCAAGGGATAGAGAAGAGGAAAGTTAACTTGGCTAAATTTCAAACTTTCTGACAGAGTTGCAATTTAATATATTTTCCTACTCTATTACTTGTCCAGATTAAGCTGTTGTGTATGATAAAATATTTTACCCTGATTTTTTAACATGCTGTTCCTCTCTCAGATTTCAACAGACAAGGAGAAAGTGGAGGGGTGCGTTTACTACAGGAGGTTTCCTTTATCTGTTGTCTGGTTACAGCTTCAGCAAATAACACATTGCCTATTCTTCAATACAGGGCAGATGATTATACAGCCCATGTCTTCAACGACATTTTTGTGTTCCTTGCATAAAGCAGAATATTCAAGAGCTAAAACAGTGTTCAAGAAGTTATTCTTTTCCTTGACATGTTGTGCAGACAGAGTTTTGGGGAGTTAGATACTGAAATAGGGATGATATAGCTGAAATATTAGCATTCATTTTCTTATGCTAGATGGTAATGTTGTTACTGAATTTCTTTTATTGAAGGCTCAGTTTGTCTTTTACTGAAATAGTTAAAACCCCAAACACCTGCCCTAAGGTCTGGAGTTATATTCCAGCCAATATTATTTTGCATTTTTGCAGAGTGAGCTGTTGCATAGATCTGTGTATTGGACAATCACTTGCCTGTATTTACACTCTTTATGAAAAATCTAAGTCTTTATTCCGTGTCTTTCACTGTGTGGCACTACCTACTTTCGTACCTTAGCATTTGAAAAACATTTTGTTATCTTCATAAACTTGGCTAAATTTCATTGGAAGTAACTAGTATTAGATTGATGGATTACAGAGGAATCAAGCAGTAATCTAAAGGTGTATCTAACTCCACTCTTTAAAAAATAACATTATCAGCAATTAGATACTCCTTAATGGTCTTCCTATAGTCAAACAGACCTAGAAAATTACAAAATACTCCCCACAAATAGCACCTTCACGGTATAAGTTGATAGCTGTGGATCATCTCATCACAGTCTTCTGTTGAAAGAGCTATAGGTGAAGCACCTGTCTTATCTTTAAAGATCAAACCTTATATTTATTATTTTTTATAACACCAGCATTTACTTTAGATTCAGTCTATAAACTTCAGCAAAGGCTAATATTTACACTTTTTTTTTTGTTTTTATTTTGCTTTTCTGAAATCACTACCAGCACCAAAGAGAGGAAAATGCCACCATAATAATAAAAAAAGTAATAAATCTATTGAAAACACACAAAAGTCATTTCTCAAAAGATCCTCACCATAGGTATAAACATAAATTCGCCCATAGAAAAAGTATTATCTCAAAGTTTTATCAAAACCAAAAGACACTGCCAGTTTTCAAACTGCAGTAGTTTCCTGCTACAGGTACTGGTGATTCAGATTTGTTCTAGAAAGAAAATTAAGCAAAAATTACACACAAAAAATAAAATAAATGCAATCTAGGAGGAGAATTTACAAAATAGCAGCCTATGTTATTCACAGTCCAAAGAAAACACATTGGTTTAGCACAGAAATGACAGCAAAGCAAAATGCACTGTTCTCTCTTCTGTTTCTTTATGATATGTAATTTTTGTAGACAACATAGTAATTGGTTTGTCCATTAACTTGATAGTAACATCAACTTATTTTCATATAATACCTGTAATAGCTGTATATTTCTGCACAAATGTGTTGCTATGCAGTGGCTTACTGAAAAATATAGAAAAAAAAAAAAAAGGCAAAAAAGGAAAAAAGCCAATCCCAGTGTAACGATTCATGTTTAAAACAACCTTTCCTTCATTAGATCTTCCCAAACCTGCTCTTAAAGAAGGGACAAATCACGATCAATATAGGTGTTTCAAGAGTGAAGCTGTAAACGAAGAGGTCAAATGAGCCCAGGCATATGTATATTTACAGACTTGGGCTGATTGATGACTTGAACTACCCTTGGAACCAGGAAAAAAGGCAGAGGTTTCTGCAGATTCATCATCTTGAGCTGCCTCAAGCAGATGATGAAAGGATGAATTCCTAGCACTGAGCTCCACAACTTGCTCTCTAACTGATGTGCACTGACTGTGGTCTCTACTGCTCCCAGAGCAAGTCCATCTTAGGCAGTTTCTCACTATCCCTAAGTTCCTTATCCGTAAGTTCCACCCCAATGTCTAGAAGAGTTTTATGTGAGAAATGCTGCAGATGACCACTCCATGGAAGAACAATTTGTTTTAACCGAGAGAACCTACATTTCAGGCATCATGCAAGGTTCTTTCCAGGCAAAGGTATGACTGACTTTGTTAAGAAAAAAAGGACGCAGGGGGATGCCAAGTTGTCAAAATTCTTCTCTTCACAAGATGAAGGTTAGAAGCAAACAAGTCTTCAATTAGGCTCAAATACGATGTTGTTCATTATAAATCTTAGGCCTTTAGGTGCTACTGATGATGCCTTAAGTTTTAGCTTTCATATTTTCAGATTCTGTGCTACCATAGGGTGCAGTTCTGAGCCTCACATTCAGTGTCACTCAGCTCTCTTCACAGAGTAGGGAGACAAAACAAATCCTTTTCCTGCTCAAGACCAAGGACAACTTTGGCCCAAAAGCACAAACAATGGTGGACTGAAGGGAGGAACAAGAAGGATGAGACCTCACCACCTGAAGCTGTAATTGGACAATTAAACCCCAATATGCAAATAGACCAAAACTTATAAAAATGTAAGATCTCATGACCAGTTAGCTATTTTTCTGACCGTTTTGGGTCTACCTTGTGTGTGGCCCTGGTCAGGTCCTGTCTTGCCCAAGCTGTATCCTGGAGACCTTTCAATAAATATCTATTTTATTCTCCAGCTCTGTCCAGTCTGTTCCAGGTCAGCCTTCCCAAGGCATCACCGAATGGTAGAAGAACAAATACATTGATACATAGTAGAATAATGCTACTTCTACATACACAGAGAAGGTTTTGGGGTTTGTTTCCTTCTTATTTTTACACATTTGGGGGGGTCATTGTGCACATCAAGGCCATATCCCAGTTATTGAATTCACATCTGAAAAAACAACAACAAAAAAATCTGCTTAAACAACTGCATCTGCTGGCAAGGACAAAAGATGTTCTGTCACTGCATTTTGTAAACAACATAAGGAGCAAACAGGAGAGGGTGTTATAGCTGAGGGACACAACCCAACAGCTGTGCTGAACACCAACCCCCTGACCCTGCACAGAGCCTCTTCCAGCACAACTGTGCTACAAGAACTCACCTAAGGAGAGAGATTGGTCTGATCTTGCTGTTAATTAGGTGCCTTTATATAGTTCATATTTTAATTTCAGTGTATTTTTATGAGACAGTGGTAAAAGATCAAACCCCCAGACAAACAAACAAACAAATAAACAAACAAACAACCCAGAATGGATTTTAAAGGTCACTGCCCTTCTTCCCTACTTCTTTTCATTTTGATGCTTAGACTTTCTTCTTCATCTGTTGGTGCAGAATGCTACAGCTTCCACAGCTTGGTAGCCTCAATCACACTTGAAGATGAGCCACTAAGGTGTCCATGTTATCACATCATGTTTTAAGTAGTCTTTTCCTTAAATAACACTTTATTATACAGCTTCAAGTCATTGGAGATTAATGAGTTGTGAGAGGGCAAAAATGCAGACAAATGTGCCAAAAGTGAAAGGGCTGGAAAAGGCAGGTGTGTATTGAAGGAAGGACCCAGACAAGGAGGTCTTTCCTTACTGAGGAAAGATGTATGGAAACTAAAGCAACTAAATGGATTAAAGGAGCAAATGAGGAAGAAACTAGAAAAGTCTTCATAAGAGATTTATTCTACAGGCAAAAACTGGAGTGTTAGAAGCTCCTCTGGACCACGAAGAAGACTAGGAAAATGAAAGGTAAGACTATGACAAAGAGAGAAGCTAAGGAAATTGCAGGCTATGAAAACATCAGAGGCTGAGTAGGAATTCTGAGACAATAGACAATAGAAATAGAATTATGCAAAACAAGGGCTGTTGAACAGGAGACAAAACAGAGGAGAGAACAATGCTTCAAAAATTAAGGATGAAATTATGTTTTAGAAGAAAAAATGGAGAATATGGATGGACTAGGTTACACGATGCATACATTCATGTCACAATAGGTTGAGGGTGATAGCAGAAGGAGATGATTATTTCAAGGGATTGCTGGATGATCCTTTCATGTTATTTTTTTGTCAAATCTCCTGGCTCAGCCTGGGGAGCAGGCTGAGCCAAAGGTGACCCTTGTTTTTGTCCTAAGGGACAGCTAAGACAGAAGAGGGGTGATTCAGAAGACAGACTCACTTTAAGAAAGATGCCTATAGATTACATTAAACTAGAGAGAGCTTGACAGGATTGCCTCAGCCTTTTCCTAGAGAGAAATCAGGTTTACTTTGGATTCGATCTCAGAGTTGGGTGCAAACATGCCCTTTCAGACAACCTTTCAAAGCAGGGCCACTCCTTGCCCTGGATCAGCCTCCAGGCAGACTGGATTGTTTTCACCTTATCTTGGAAAAACTTTCCAGCTGGAGGCTGTCAATAGGGACTCACATGAATCCTGCAGAGCATGACGCAACGAAGGTCAGACATTGAGCCAGAAGGGTGACAGAGAAAGGAAGTAACTATGAAAAAAAAAATAAAACAAACAAAAAGCACAGTGAAAGAATTAATTGCACATTCTGGTTCAGTTATCCTGGGAATGGAGAGAAGCTTTTCACAATCATCATCACCATGTAACACAACCAGTGTCTTTTTTAATCACAGTTCTATAGAAAGTGCCAGTAGATTAGGACAGCACAAATCTAGCACCAAATATTCCACTAGAGTAAAAATGTGGTGTCCACTGTTCCTTTAAAGCCAAAGAGCAAGTTCTAAAGGTGCCTGTACTGCCAGCAGTGATAAACAACTACAGTGGGTCTAATTCCCATGAACCTAAGCAGTAGTCAGCCTCCTGTTTTGTTTCCCTTTACTTCAAAATTATGAAATTAATATTGAAAAAGAAGACTAGAAATATTACAGCCAGTTTGTTGCAGAAATTCGTGGAAGGAATTTGTTTTAATTGACACATTTACAGGAATCACTGAGTAAGAATTACAAATAATGGGGTTTTTCAAAAAAAGCTTTTGAAAATGGATTTAGACTAGGAGGCCATTTAGGTGATAACCAAAACATGGACTCCAATATTTCCTAACCCGAGAAGAGCAAATATAATTTTGAGATGCAGAATCCATCTGTGGCTTTTTTTTTTTTTTTTTTTTTTTTTTTTTTTTTTTTTTTTTTTTAACAAAAGGGGAATCATTTAAGAGCAGTGTTTCAGACAAAAAAAGAACATTATGTCACTGTTTAGAGTCTCAGGCTCCTTATGTGAAAAAGCAGGGAACTGTGCTGTAAGTTTGTGTTTCCAAGTAATCACCTAGTTATAAAGACAACATTGAAAAGAAACTAATGAAATTCCAAGGTATTCTAGGATGGCTGTTTTATTCTGATCAGTGGTAGATTGCACTATTGACCAAGTGTCAGACACAGAGCAATCCAGTGATTGAATAAAAGTGGATACATAATCGGAGCAGAGAACTTTGCCAGGACTAGCTCTGTTCCTTTTCCTGTAATACCAAAAGAAACCTTTGCTCATTTCCCCTTTCCTTCTCTTTGCCATCCACACCCTCATTCTCCTGTAGAGGGCAAATGCATTTCCATTCACCCCCTCCTGCTTTTCCATTGCTGCCCCCAGATAAAATAATGCAAGATGCCTTAGCTGGAGACACTGATGAAATGTTGGAGATCAGATATTAATCTGTTATCTGTTCTGTAAGTGTGAGATGTGATGAGGATGACAGAGAATCCTGCTCTGCAGGCCTTAAGTAATTTGAGCCAAAGATATTTAGATCTGTCTTTGGACACTGCAAATCAGTTATTATGGGAGGGGGAGAGCCCTTGGGAAACCTACCTTGAACCATATTTCAAATGCCAGGGGACTTGCATGAAAATTGGGTAATGAATGAAATTCTGATTACAGAAAAATCGCTCAGGGATGTCCCTGCTGTTGCATGCGACTGCTCTCTATGTAAACCCTAAATGCTTAATGATGTAAACTTTTGTACTGCAGATTTTGTAATGCATTCTCTCCTTCAAACTGCTTTTTCCTCTTGGGCAAGGGGGGTGTCAGTTGGAATACTAGTTGTGTCCGCTGGAAAAAGATAAATAATTCAGCAGCTGCTGTGATGGTTTAATAGCACACAAGACCAGGTGTGAAGGAAGTAAACTTTCTCACTGGGATGTCAGAGTTACCCTTACAGAGAAGCAACAGCATGTCTGGAGCTAAGCTGTTGCCAGATCTTAAGTAATATATTAACTTCCCAAGAAGAGATGTCTTTGTCATTCCGCCTAGAATTTATCATGCAGTTCTTTGTCAGGATTTAGTTCCAGTGGAAGGAATTTCTTTCTTATCAAAGGCAGAAAGCCTGGACTCTACACCTCTTCAACCCATGAACAACATAGCTTAAACCAGAGCCTCAAGATCCATCTAGGGCACTGCCTTTTTGCAAGTGCTTTTACAACGTGGATATTGAGGGTTCTTTTACCCCTCCCCATCCTGAATGTCTGGGTTCCTACAGCTGAATATCAGCCACCTACAGAATATCAGCCACCTACAGAATATCAGCCACCTACAGAATATCAGCCACCTACAGAATATCATCCAGCTCAGCACTGGCCCTGCAGAGCTTTCCATCCATGCAGAGCTGAGCCACCTCTGGCAGGCTCTGTGATACCTAGTCACCTTTTCAGCTGCAGACCATTGGAAAGGCAAAACACACTGCCATCCTGCTCTCTTGTTCTGTTATGCATTATCAGAAGTGTGGAGATTGAGAAGTAAAAGGGGGAGGGGGGTGGGAAGGGCAAAATTGGAAATTTGAGCAGCTCAGAAAAAAATACACAAAGAATTTTTAAAAATGTAGAAGGAAAAGGGGGCAGTTTACCATACTGGCAAATGGCACAGAACCCAGATGGGGCAGCATCAAAACTTTTACTGATCATTATTCGGTATGAAATCAATCTGTTTCATAAATTAAATCATTAACAGCTGAAGGTTTGATTAAGAAGAATTCTGTGTTCCTTGCTACATTTTTCTCTATGAAGGAAAAGATGTTTTATGAGAAGAAACCTATCCTCAATTTTTAGGCAGTTCTATCTTTCATATTCAAATGCATAATGGAGACTTATTTTCCAAATAAAACAATATTTTCTTCCAAGCCTATTTCACTGACCAGGCACAGAAAAAGTTGTGTTGTGGGCTTTTTGTTCATTTTGTTTTGTTTTGATGAATAAATATACGATCTCTCTTTTACAGACTGAAAAACTGTGTATAAAATTGGAGCCATCTGCCTCAGACAATGACAGGAATGTTGGCGAGAGAGCAATACCTGTTGCCCAAATCTGTTGCTAAATTGCTAGTCCACAGCAATTTACTCTGTATACCAACAATTTTATTTTCCAGTATATCTTTTTATCCAGCACCCAGAGTAAAAGACTTGTGATCATTTCAGTGGCACACTAACCCTGAAATGGCAAGAAATACCTGAGACAAAAGAAACATTTTTTTTTTTTAATTCAGGGAATAAAAATACAACTAATATGATTAAAACACACTGAGATTTAGGAAAAAAAAAAAGTTCAATCAGGATAATTCCAGTTCCTACATCCTATATTTTCCATCATAGCTTGAGACACAAGCATGGAAACAGTAGATTTCTTTTTGCTGTCACTAATAGATGAATTAGGGTGAATCATAAGAACAGGTATGCATTTATCTGAACTTCTAAAAAGATCAGATTCACTCCATTATCACTCACTGTGTGTTCACTTTGAGGAGCAAGTGAATTCCCATGGCAAGAATGTCACCAAAAGCAAGCTTTAAATACGAATTGAGACAGTTGAGAAAAGTAAGTATTCGGAGTATTGTGTGCCAGTACTTAGAGCTGACAGATAACTGTAATCTAACATTAGCACAACTACAATCAGTGAACCAGAATTTTTCTTTTACATTATTTTTTTCCATTTGATTGCATGACAAGTATTCATTTTCATGTCTGTACCAGATCTGCCCAGAATTAACCCCATATTTCAGTGTAATGTTGTTTTATTTGATTTTTTGCTATTGCATATGTTATCCGTTAAGTATTGCTCTTGTATGTTATGGTTACAACCCCTTAAGTATTTCTAAATAAAACGTATCAGCTTACACTCCTGGGAAGCCAAATATGTCTGGGAATGTAGAGGAGAAAACAATGGATTGTGAGACTTGCAAATGTGGCAAAGATTGCAGTGTTGCTACTGTTGGTGTCTCCTAACATAAATGGAAATAGGGACTTTTGTTCTAAACTGCAGTAACTCTACATCCAGCTGAAAAAAAAAAGTATATCATATATTTGGTTTTGGTTATGTTCATGGGCTTCGGCCAGGAACATGCACAGAAATAATTTATTTCTTCCACTAGTGCTGAGGAGTATCATAGGATTGAAGAATCACAAAATGGTTTGGGTTAGAAGGGACTTTAAACATCTTTTTGTTCTAATTCCCTGCCATAGGAAAGGACAGTTTCCACTGTCCCAGGCTGTTCAGACGCCCATCCAACCTGCCCTTGGACACTTCCAGTGCTGGGGCATCCACAACTTCTCTGGGCAACCTGTGCCAGGACCTCACCACCCCCCACAGTAATGAATTTCTTCTTAATATCCAACCTAAACCTGCCCTCTTTCAGTTTGGAGCCTCTTGTCCTGCCACTACATGACCTTGTCAATAGTCTCTCTCCAACCTTCTTGTAGGCTCCCCTCAGGTACTGCAAGGCTGCAATTAGGTCATCCCAAAGACAATATCTATGGGAATGTGAAAACATTAAATGTAAATCTAATTTCTGATTTGTTATTAAAATGTAATAACCTTTTTTTAACCCTCAGGAATGTCATCCCCTATAAGCCCTTATCAGATATTAATTGTGTGACCTCACTGGGGATATATATGATTGGTTCCACTCACTTATTTTTTATTTCATGATGGGACAACAGGTAAACTAACATTTAAATATATGTGTTGTATATTTGCATTTGTACGTTATCCCAGAAAACAAGAAAAAACAGTAAGAAATATATTGAGTCCAACAAAACTTGAATGACAAAACTGAGGTATTTTTTTTAATGGCAAGTTTCAGAGGCATTGCACTAAAAGTAGGTGGGTTTTGAGGGAAAAAAAAAAAAAAAAAAAAAAAACAGGCAAGAAAAGATGTATCTCAGAACTGAGCCTTTAATTAGGTACATAGGGGAAGAGGTTGAATATCAATTTAAGCTTTAATGTGTCTCTCTACCAAAGAGTAACCAACCTCTTTGTATGGGTGTTCAAGGGCAAACATCTAATTTCTACTGGTGTCAAGGACAGGCAAAAATCTCAACATCTCTCTACAGTAAGTGTTTTCTCCATAGACATAAGTATCACCAGGTCCAAGGGAGTGACTCCATGTGTCACAGACTGCCTAATGGGCTGATGCCAACAACCTTTCCCACACTGTCAGCGCTGGCCTTACAACCCCAAGCAAACCTTTCCATGTGCACCTGCCTCAGTTTCCCCACCTCCAGAGCAGTGGCAACATTTATTGCAGCAGAGCACTAACATCAGGCTGCTGCCACGATAAGTGGCTCAGAGATCCCTGAATACATGCTAACTTGGCACAAAAGTGTGTATTTACAAATGAAGATGTATCCCATTGTTATGAATATTGTGTATTACAGGCTGCTTGCATTATCAATTTAACGTGCACGAAGATTCAATCAAAGCTGTTTAAGACCTTGAAAAAGACGCTGCTCTGTGTACATTCTGATAGGCCAAGTGTTGATTCAGCCTACAGGCACGCACAAATAATATCTCGAGTCATTAGGGTCTAGCTTTTTTAAAAAGCAGTTTTCAAACTTTGAAAAATCCTTTCTATGTGTGATCTGTGAGTTGCCTTCTGCGTTCAGAGCTGATAAAATGCAGGAATGTTCACATTCATGAGACAATAGCTCTGACTGAATGCTGTAAAATGAAATAGTCTCTTTCAGTTTTTCCTTTCAAAAGGAAAATTGCATAAATAATACATTTGGGGCTTGCAATACAAAACAAGCACAATAGCTACTTTACAGCTTTCATCAAAATGAAGGCCATCTTTTTCATTTATATTATGAAACTGGTAATACAATATCATCATCTGCGATTGGCTGAAATCACCTAGACGGTGAGCTCTCCTTCCCAGATAATGCCACTCACTCCCTATGTCAATGGAATGTGTAATGGTGGGACATATAAGACAAATTTTTTGTCATTGGTTAGCAATGAAGCTTAAAAAAAGTAATAATGGAGATTTATTGAGGAATAAGCAAAGCTTCCCAGCGAAAAAGAGTAAGACAATATCTGAAATGTTTCTGTATTCCCTGTCAATATTTTGCTTCTACATTTCAGTTCCTCTGCATCCTTAAAATGCTCTTTTTCAAAGGGGAGAGGATGTGCAATGATGGAAAGGGTAGCTTATTTTCAGACAGCCTCTGTGATTAAAGATGTGTCCTTAATTTTTGATTTAACACTAGATAGATGTCACTCCACCAGACAAAAAGAAAAAAAAAAAAGGAAAAAGGAAAAAAAAAAATAAGGGGTGTCCCAAAAGGGCAAGTAGTAGAGCTGGAGTAGTTTGTGCTCCATTCCTACCCTATCCAGAGGGTTGTTTCACCTGCTCCCATTCTCAGCTAAAGCTCCTTCTTTGACAGTTATCTTTGCCTTCTCCACTCACTCTGTTCCTTGCCTTTCATTTACTGACCTCAGTCTTGGACTAAACCTGACACTGAACCAAACATGGAGCATGACTAATCACACAAATCTATTCGCAGTCATCCTTAGGGAATTCTCAAGCCCTCATAGCTACAGTTATTTTGCATTTCCCTAGCTCTTTCCTGTATCACGAGAGAATGACATCATGTCTGAGTAAGGAATGATATTTTCTTTCATATGATCATTGCTCTACCCTTCATTTTCTCTCTCCATTGTCAGTGGCATTCTTTATTTCTCAGATATATTCACAAATTACACATCCTGAACTGATTTTTCTCCCTCACAGTGACCTTTCAAAATAGGATGTGCACCCGGAATGAAAACCAAAGCAAAAACATACCAACAGTTTAGATGTCAGCTGAGACAGACACTAGGTAGAGTCACCTCTTAGACTGCAGAGAACACGTTGGTATTTTCTGAGAAGTTTAGTTCTAGTCTACTCCTGCCCACAAAGCATTCCACTGGAACCAGGAGTAAACTAATTGTTAGATGTCCTGGCTTTAACATGCATCAGATATACAGAACAACCAACCTTTCCCAGACAGCTGTCTACTGAAGCTACACATCTAGATGCTATGGAAGTACCAAAAACCAGCACAGAATGAGCAATACTTTTTTCTTGGTGCAAACACTTGAGTCTATTTTGCTGTATGTTTGCTAGATCTTCCTTAGTCAGACTGGCATATGCAGAGTTGCCTTTGGGAATCCCTGGGTTTTGTCCAAGGTCTTTGACTACACCTCATTAGACCTTGAAAGGATTCACTGTACTAAGGCATCCCACTGGCCTATTTAGAGTCCAGCACGATGTGCTAAGTTAAAAACAAGACCTATCTGACCTATGTGACATAGCAGTTCCTTGAGAATAATTTCTCCATTACTGCGCCTTGACTTTTCCTGCTGTAAAATGAAATTTGGCTGCTCTGTGAGTGTTTTGAGCATGACTTGCCATTTTTATTGATGGCATTAGGCCAGATATTGTTTAACTAAACCCCAGTTGTGTTTGAGATGGGAGAGTGTGCTGCTAAACTTCCATGGTTAGTGCAAACCCTACCGAGGGCTCTGTTTCTTCTGCACTTAATCACTCTCTCATTGATTTACAATTCTATTTTCTGCAAGGACAGACTTCCCTTGTTGTGTTTATTGAATTCAACAGTATGGGTTCATAATCCTTCTCCTTTCTCATTTTAACATTAGAGAGAGTGAAAGCTTCTCACTTTCAAGCTGAGAGCTTTGAGTTCCATTGCTAAATGCAGCTGGAACAGAAATTCCTACCTTAACTTTTTAAATTGTATTTTCCCCATCAGATGAACAAACCCAAATCTTCCATGCAGGCACTAAATTCAGGCATTCTAAATCCACATTTGGAAATTGAACATTGACACATATTTTCTGAGCAAAGCTGCAGCTATTAGATGTTATTTGAATGCCAAGGTCAACCATTAAAATTATTCCCTCTTCCCCATCATTATAATATTGTACTACAAATGTCATCAGGATTGTGACATGGATTGTAAGACTATAACATTAATTTTCAGCTGGTTTGCAATTATATTTCTTTCACTGTGGAAGTGTTAGCTCTGATTTGATAAAGAATAATGCTGTGTCAGTACCTGGGAAGGAGAATTGCAGAGAAAAGTTCCCAGGTACAGAGAATTCACCAGGAGAACTGTGTCCCTTGAAAAAAATCATCTTGGTCCAGGTCAAATACCAACATGTGTCTGTCAAAGTATTAAACTAAAATATACATGATCAAATAGCCCATGGACCATTTCACAAAAGGTACTTGCAGCACATTTCTGGTTCTGTAGACATTTCTCCTCTGTCTCATTGGACACAGGATTCTTCAGTCTGCCTGTACCAGTCCCCAGCAAGGTGCTGAGGCAGAATGTCCTGGTTCCCTTTGTTCTCACTTCTTCTCTGGGCTCTGCAGTTTCAAATCCTGTCCTGATGTGCAGACCCCAGCACAAACATGGGTATTTCACAGTGAGCTTTAGTCACTCCTGCTCATCCCAAAGCTCTTTCAAGGTTCACTCTTAGCAGGAGCCTCATAGTAAACTGCCAACAGAGAGGGAGTTCACTGGCAGTAGTCAATGCCCTTGAGGGAGAAAAAATAAAGGTCTTTGAAGACTGGTTGTAAACAGTATCTGAGCACAGGAGGCTTAAATCATGTTAGATGTGGACTTGTCCATTCTGCTTGATGTCAAACAAGAACTTTTTTCTTATCTCTGTACTTAAGGGTATAGAAGCCTGTGATGACTATGTCTGTGTTGAGGATGAGACTAGAAGACTCCTTGATAACCTGTTGCATCTAGGCAAAACCTTACAAAGGGAAGGCCTTGTAAAACCTGCTACTTTGGCTAAGCAGAAAAGGACAATGGGAAAGTGATTCAGTTGAATTAGTGGTAGAAAAACAAGTTATTCTGTGTTCACATTGTTGTGTATGGTATTTGATTGAGTTATGGTTGTTATGATTTAAAAATATATAATTGATAACCATCTACCTCCTTTAAAAAAATGTGGTTTTTTTACAATAAAAGGGCTCTGTTGCACCTGCCTAGGCACCCTTAGTCTCCACAGACCCTCACCTCACAGTAACCAGTAACCCTGAGATGAAGTTCAGTGTGGAGGGTGAACACTTTATGCCCAGTGAGGAGGAAGTGCTTTTGCAATCTGCTGCACAAGCAGTGCTGTGAAAACCTCTTCTTTCTCAAATAGGAGGGGCAAAAAAGTCTTCTTTTTCACACGGCCCATAGCACTGTTACCACTCTCAGGTTTCCCCCTGCTAGTGCTAACTCTGAAAAGGGAAACTGAGCCAACAGTGAAATACACCTCCTATTTTTGTACCCTATGAGCTCTTTGGGGTTTTGATTGCATCCTCTACTACTACTTTTTTACATCCTACTCCTGCTATTACTTACTCACCACCTCCTAATCATCCTGAAATAATGATAACATTAACAGCAATTAACCAGCTCTCCTCTAAAAATACACTGTTTGATTGTGTAACAGTTAGGAGATGAGAAGACAAATAACTTAATTACTCCACACTTGATCTTTTCATACCTCAGCCTTGTCCTTTCCTGAGGGAGAGGCCAGAGCTTGAGGAGTGAGGAGGAAACACTAAAAAAAATTCTTAGTGTTAGCCTATGAAAATCCTGGTGAGTGGGTATTAAAGCAAGCAGTCAGCTCACGGAGAAGATGAATTGTGTCTCAGCAGAACAGAACTGAATGCGTGTGGAAAAACAGTACCTCCTGAAAAGCACAATAAATTGTACTATGAACCCTCCAGCCTTTAAACAAGCCTGTAACATAATAAATCTTTTGTTACTCCTCATATCAAAGGTTCTCAAGTCTCCTGTTGTGTCGAGCATCCAAAGGTACTGTCTGAACAGCACTTTGGAGTACAGGTTACCAGCAAGTGAGGTCCAGGCTCATCCCAGGATCAAAGTACAAGGCAACAAATGGTGCCACATCTCTGCTTGTACAACTGTCTTAGAAAAAAAAAGCCATAAAGCACTGGAGGGGCGAGGAGAAAGTAACCCTAACTCAGTGTTAGGGAAAAGGGAGAGAAGGACTTGGCAGGGACCCCAGAGAGCAGGCAGTGATTCCTGGAGGCAGTGGCAGGTGATGGGCACCTGCACTTGGGCAGTGGTTAGGTGACCAAGAGGTGATGCAACAGCAGATGTTCAAAAAATGAGAGAGATACATGTGAGACTTGGCATCAAAAGGTGCAAGCCACTGACATAGCACAGAATTGTCTTTCAGAAATTGTTTCTCAGTCTCTTTAGTGGACTTAGGATTTGCAGCTTTCTTCAACTTTTCAATTCCAAATATCCAAGTTTCTTGTTTAACAACAAGCAAACTCTCATCTAAACAAGATAAAATCCTTTTGTCCTTAAACACCAATCTAAGCAAGTCTTCAGCGTACAAAACTTGTTGCTTTTATTAAAAGTATGGAAGGCATTATGCTTTCCCCTTAAGCTCAGTTAGCTGGTTCATTTATTTGTTTTAGACACTTCAGTTGGTAAAGAAATTAAACTGCTTTCTATAGCCTCATGAATAGCCTTGGGTTATTTACCTCTCTGCTCTCTCTTTTCCTTCTTGGTAAACCTGAATGGTCAGCAGGTTAGACTTCCACCTAAGAGGAGCTTCATTCCCTGTTACTGCTAAAGGTGCAGATACCAAAGACCTCAGAGCAGCAGGTACCTCTCAGGGCCCAGAGGTGAGAGGGAATGAATCCAGTCTTTCCAAATCCATCATCTTCTGCCAGATAACACAAAGTGATTGCAATCTATCCCACAATTTCTGTGCTTTTATTTGTCCAACTGCTCAAAGGTGACAAAAGGGTAAGTCTCTGGACAAATCGCTTCAATGCAGACATCGTTCATTTCTTCTCAAAGAGATGTTGGGGATGTCCATTAAGTGCCCATCCCTATTTCTGCAATCTGTAGGTCCTTCAAGCTAAGATACTTGTTCTGAAAGCCTCTGAGAATTTTGAGATACAAAATCCAGTCAGAATATTTTGTGTATCTCCTCATCTCTGCTCTAAATTCCTATAAAGTAAGTGGCTTTTGACTATAAACCCATTCTTAGCCCCGTGTATTTTCTAGCATATATTTTTATACCTAAAATACACATAAATTGTATTAGAACTGTGTTTGCTGGACAGAGACATCATTGTTACCCACAGTGATGATCACATCACATAAATCTGCATGTCCAGGAAATCTCTGGAGCCAGTACTCAGAAACTAGATCAGAGCAGGAGCCCAGATTTGGTGTGCACCCTTTGGTGCATCCTCCAGGGCTCCTTGGCTCCAGAGGGTGTCCAAAGAGGACAGTCATTCAGAAACTAGAATGAGCAAAAGCAATCACTGGAAATGAATCTCTTGTTGAAATTCTGGTATCAAACATCATCCATGTCATTTCATAAAGCAACTTTAACCCCTGGGTTACCTATACCTGCTTCACCTAAGTAGTCACAAGTTCACTTTCACCCTTGTTTTCATCTAAACGTGTAGGTCAGACAACAAAGATGAGAGACAGATAAGGGCACAGGTAAATAGTTGCCATTGTGAGCTATCTGAAACCAAACTGGGCAAAATTTCTTGGAGATTTTATATGTGGTTATTGTGTAAGCAATACCATGAAGCTTTTTTTTATTTTTTGGCCTTTGCTCTCATCATCTTCCAGACACTTTAGAGATGCCCATCTCCATGTCAAACGCAAAAAACCCTCTGCCTTTCAAGCAAATGCTCATACTGGACATGTGCTATCATAAGACATCAAGAAGAAGACCATGAAAATAGTGGAGAGGTGCCCATAAATACAAGATTTTGTGGAAAAAATAAAATAGAGGGCATTTACTGGAATGGGACATAATATATTTCCATTTCCCCAGTTATGCAGTGTTTAAATCAGATAGAACATCTCTCCACTTATTCCAAACTAATTCTGAAAATACTATATATTCTCTGTTTTCTTTCCTATCTTGGCTGTGGGTGACTGAAAATGGTTCTCTGACACTTCCAGATGAAACCACATAGCCATTTGACTTCAGTGTTTTTACACAAAATCCACCTCATTTTCTGTTTGGAGATCAATACATCAGCCACCTCCAACAACAGCTCACAGAAAAGATTGGAGAGCAGCTCCAATCAAAAGCTAAGCATGAAAAAAAAAAATTAACAAGCAAGAAATTAAATCATTAAAACTCATCAGTATTTTGCCCAAAATATTTCATCGTAATACTTCACTCTATCTTGCTGCTCTAGACCGCAAAGCACGTTGCACAGGATGATAAATTACATTATCTTCATTTTACAGATGGGAAACTGAGGCAAAGGAAAGCAAATAGACTTTCTCAATGAATTGATAATAGGAAACTTATTTTCTGACTCTCAGTCTGGCAGTCTATTCAGTAGACTATCCTGTCTTTAATTCCTATTTGAAAAGGGTAAAAGAAATAAATGTGCTGTTATGTTAGCTTTTGCAAATCCATTTTCCCTTAGCACCAAGACAAAAAAAAAAAAAAAAGAAAAAAAAGCAAGAGTCAAATGCTTAAAATAGTTAAAAATATTAAAGCACACAATAAGACTATTTAGTTGTATTTACAGCTGGCAGGAGACTCTGACATCCTATTTTTATTTTATATTTTTTATAGCTAAAGATTTCATTGTACTCCGTGAAAATCATGGTAGTTTGCCGACAAGCTTGCAGCTTCAAGTGCTCATTTTCAAGCCAACTGTATTTGAAAACAATGTTTGGCACTGAAAATAAGCAGAGATATAAGAAAAATATTAAAATCGCTATGGGAGTGACAGGAAAAAATGGAGTGAGACAGATTCCTCCAGCCTGATCCTTTATGATTCTTTTCTAGTTATTGAGTATATAAATTTCAATCCCCTAGTACAGCTGAGGGGGGAGAAAAATACATGATTATCATATCACTCAAAGCTGCACAACTTTAAAATCAGCTCCAATATAAATTCACTCTCTATAAAATGACTTTTAATATTCTTTTCCATAACATAAGTATTAAATTTTGTATGATTAAAAATTTATTTACTCTCTCTTCCTTAATTTAGATTTTTATTTGTTATCATCACCATTCCCATCTGATCTCAACAAAAATCTCTCTGTACTTTATGGCAAGAGCATACCACTACCTGGAAGACATCACTGGGCTTTGAAAGCTAAGCCTTAAAGCAAATTAAAAGTGACCACTCCAACCTGGTGGCTCAGACAATGTGCATTATGCTGCTGTTTCACAAAGGGAGAAAGGGAAGAAGGGAAGGGAAGGGAAGAGAGAATCCTTTTCCTGGGTTAGGAAAGTACATGTGGAAGAGCTGCATGTCTACAGCAAGAACCTGTGACCTGGTTTACATCATGACCCACTGGAATTTTGTCATATTAGCTCACCCTGTTCTTTTATAACTCACTGGGTCTGAATGTGTCCCAAGAAAATAAAATAAAATAAAATAAAATAAAATAAAATAAAATAAAATAAAATAAAATAAGCATTGTGCAGAATTATGTTCACTCAGAACATCAGACCTGAATACTCTTCTCTCCAAGATAAGGCAGCTCAGCCTCTGCCTGTACCAATTACAAAAATAAATAAATAAAAAAACCCCTAGCAACCTAAAAACTGCTATGATCTATGATAAAATGTGGTCAAGTAAATGCTGGAAGGAACATGGCCAAAACCACCAGTGAAAAAATATACTTTACAGTCCATGACAGTGGTTTAGTGAAATTACTTGGGTTTGTCAGTACTCAAATTTTTTTCAGTCGTTCACTCTTAACTTGAATTTTTTGTGCATGTTTTTCAGTGGAATATAAGGGAATAGAAGGAGTGAATCACTATTTTAATCTAAGATTTGTTCACTCAAAAGGTGTGTAAATCAGATGGTTTAACTGTTTAATATTCCTCCTCTCCATGACCTAAACACATTCACATTGGCACAATGCACCAGCTATTGCAAATTATATACGTTTCATATATATATATATATAGTTTTATATGTTTCAGAACATATATAATGTAAGAAAGGTAATATTGAAATATGTCCTGATCCAACATTACTCACCAGCAGTCTCTCAAGCAGAGGAAATCATGATATTTCCTGGGTAAAACATGGTATTTCCACAGTATATATTTGGTGTGGACTCTCTCTCCATGGCCTGGCCTAATAGAATTTTGGATGCACACCAGCTTTTACTGTCTGCCACATGCTGCAGTAATTTTTGATCAAACTTTTTCACCCATGAAGAAGGGCCCATAAAAATCGTTGGCCATATAAAGTCACCCAGGTGACTGTTCCAGGTTCCATCAGTGTCCCCTGGAGGGGCCAGCATGGCTGGCTGACACATCACCAGCTCTCTGCTTCCTTTCACAGCCCACCATGGAGGATTTAAACTTACTCAATAGAAAAGTCAGATTTTGAAATACTAAACTCCTGTTCTAAACGGAATATCTTTCCCTGCACATCAGGGAATGGGTCCACATTAAAAAGAGCCAAAAATGCCCCTCCTGGAGCAGCAGCTCACACAAGTCCCAGTAAAGACCATCGAGAAAAACCCAATTTGAAGTCAATGTCCACATTTTCACCTTAATATAAGCTGACTTTGGCTTACTGTCTCTATGTACAAGTAATATCAGATTTGTCATGGAGCCTTTATAGAAGATATATTTTAAGCCCTCTAAACTGCATGAAAAACCCAAGGATTTTTTTTAAGAGCTATGCTCTTTTTATTTCACTGATCACTGTTAGAGCAAATCATAAAGGCTTGCCAGCTTTATTGTTTGCATATATTTTAAATAAAACTTTTATTCTATTTCAAAACACTTTGATGTTACTTTTCATGCATCTTTTTTTCCTTTATAAGAATGTTATAAGAAATTATTTTGAGAAACTCTGACACAAATGTGCAATATCCACATTGCTTTAGTGTGTGAAGGGTGCTCCTGAAGAAGGTGCAAAAGAACAATTCCCATCTAGCCCTTGAAATGTGGTTAAAGTATTAATTGAATATTCTTAGGTGATAATTAGTGCAATTGTTTAACAGTCCAAGTGTTTGTCTGCATCTAAACCAACAGAGGATGCTTTTATTTCATGGTCCTTAGTTTTAGACCAATGAAGTGCACAGTCCCTTTTGAGGAAGATATGTACAATTTTAGGAATCACACAGCTAGATAATAATCCACTCCCATTGTTCAAAAATTCTTAGGTTATTCAGGCCATTTGTATGCCCTTTATATTCAACAAATAATACACAGTCTACATATCAGCCTGAAAAAGAGGAGACTGTGATCTGACCAAATTGCTGCCTTCTAGTATCTGAAGGGAGCCCACAAGAAATATGGGAAAGACATTTTATAGGACTATGTAGTGACAGGACAAGGGGGAATGGCTTCAAACTGGAAGAATGTAGGTTTAGATTAGATATTAGGGAAAATTTCTTTACTGTGCTATCTTGGACAGTGGTCAAACATCATAAATTACATTGCAAAGATACAAGAAATAATATTCCAAAGGCAATGTTCTCCCCACCCTTATACTGGGGTAGGATGGAATTCAAGCCAAAGCACAATGTGTAAAGTGGGGCTGTAGGAAAGAATCAGTGTCACTGTGATGGAACACTGAGGGGATGTGATGACCTTAAAATGCCCTTGGAGAGGGCCAAGAGCAAAGCAAGTTCTCTAGGAAGCAACTTTATATTGAGCTAGAGGATTTGAGACTACACTGGATAGGATATGAAGGGACTAAGGCTAAAACTACTGTGAAAGTTCTGCATCTCTACACACTGACCCCAAAAAGGTGGGTGCAATCAGCTACTGGATGACATAGTCATCACCAGGAGCCTAAAGACAAGACACTGTACAAGTCACCACTGCCCATGGCACTCAGTACCATGATCTAGTTGACATGGTGGTGCTTGACCAATATGTGTAGATGGAGTTAAATAAATAAATGTTTTTAATTTATTGTATTTTCACAGTAAATTTTAAAAAATTACAATATAATAGCAAAACAGGTTGAGCTGCTGAATTAAAAAAATAATTACACTGTGATATTAAATATATCATTCTGGTACAGTGTAGGGTAAGATGACAGGTAAGAGACGAAATTTTAAAGTTCAGTCTATCTATCTATCTACCTACTGCAACTATCTCGGCATTTACACCATGGTCATCACTGCTTTATCTGAGGAGCTATCAGAGCAGTTGTGAACTGGGGAGTTAAAAGAAAAGACCTCTTTTTATCTCAAAGGTCATGTGGATGCTATAAAAATACAGATATGCAGTTCTATAAAATCTTGCAGGTTAAAAGGTACATCTATTAAAACAAAACACGTGTGCAGATTCGTGTTTCCCTGCTCCAGCCTCACTGCAGGGGCACAGCTGAGCTGTGCTGGAAAATGGGCGTCCTGTTACTGGGGGAGAAGCAGCAAAATCTAAGAATGTGGTGGGTGATATTCAGGACACCCCTTTATTAATTTCAGTTACTACTATTTGTGCTGCTCTGCTGGTTCAGTTTAAGATATGCAAATAACAGAGAACATCTTGTCAGGGAAAATTGATCCATCTCTTGTCCTTAATGGGACACCCAGAGAAATTCAGGCAGCAGCGTTCCCTGTCCCATGAAAAGCAATCCCAGGGTCTCCTCCACCTCATCCACACACTTGTTCCAGCAATAGGCTGTTGCACATGACATGGGACAGCCTTGCAAAATTTCTCCTTTGAAAAGCAGCCAAACTCTCACTGCTTGCAAAAAAAATGGGAAGGATCTTCTGTCTTTTATGAATCTGGTCAAATGAAGAAGGGAAAAGCAAGGGGAAGGCAAGAGAGTATTTTTTTAATGCAAATATTACCCTTCTATTTTACAGTCTTTAGCAAACAGCCTTGACACTCAATAACCCAATTAGGAAAATGGAAATTTTTACTCAATTTATGGCTGTATAATCAGGCATAGTGAGGAAGAAAGTGATAATGCAAATGGGGAGGATATCAAGGAGATTTTGTTCCCTTTGTCAAAAGGTTTACAACTCCCTAACAGAGACAGGTTGAAAAACCTTAATTTAATCTGCCCCAATTATTAAAAAGCATCTGTAAAGAAATTTATTTGAAAGCAAGAACTTACAAACAGAAATGAGCACAGTTTTCAGAAATACTAAGATCCCATACTCTCACTGATTTCAATCAAGCCTTAGGGAAGTTCATGATATGGGAAAACAAAATGTCCACACACACAGAGGGAGAAAAAAAAAATAAAAAGCACTCTTGTGTTATGACATTAAATTCTAGGTCTAATGTTGTGCTGGGAATAGTTATTTACACTGCTGGCAAATTTCATATCGGAAATCCTAGTCCACTGAGAATACTCTCCCCAACACTCTTTCCCCCCCCAAAAAAAAACCCTAAAATACTATACATTTAAAATTCCGCTGGTTTTTTTCTATGTATTAAGTTTCATAAATTGTTTTCATAAATACCTACATAGATGTAGACTTACAGCTCTATGTATAGAAATCTGTGGCTATATATCACATGTGGAACCTCACATGCAGACCTTGTGTTTATCTGAGTCCATTTCCTGTTGGTAACAAAAGTAAAATCTCAGAGCACTTATTTGTCTATTTACCTGTGGATTTAGGTTCCCTTCTTCTCATACTCAGACACTGTTTCCCAGATCAGGTAGCTGAGTCACAGAACAAAATAATTCTGAAAGATCAGGAAAGCAATATAAACTCCTGGTAATATCACAAGACAGGTTAAACATACATGATAGATTACAGTGACATACCCAAATACTGGGTTATGCAATAATACTTTTGGTAGCTAGGCAACTTTTAAAAATCCTTCTAGTTAATTAATTCAAAGTCACAGAGACTTACATTTCTAAGTAACTTAACTGCTTCTGAAATGTTTCCTAGCCTAACTTGTCAAAATGCATGCCATAATAAACTTGAGCCAGTTTAAATCCTGAGGTATCTTTCTGATGTTTAAACAGCTGACTGTTTCACTGCTACCTTTTCTAATTAAACTGTACATTCTGAAAATAGCATTGTGACAAAACATGCTAATTGCTGCTGTTTGAGTGACCTCCCGAGACTGGCCATATGTTAGGAAGCTTAGCACTGACTCTGTGCGCTGGATTTGACAGAGGCATTATGGAAATGGGAAAGCCAAGTGTTCACTACTCCTGGAATGGAACTAATTCTGGACTGTTCAGTGCACTTAAAAATATGGATTCCATCTGCAGAAGCAGCCTGACTCCATTCCCACTGCAATCAGTGACTACAGGTCAGAGCTTCATGCTTTGGAAAAACCTCGCTCTGACAATCACAAAGGATTCACTTCCTAATGAGGAGTTCCCCTCTGAGCCCTAGTACAACTTGGATCAGTAACTCCATGATCCCACTGGTGCTCTCACACTTTCATAGGGTTCCAGTCTTTAAATAAGCACTAGCAGAGGCCGTAACACACTCCTATTAGTCTTTGCTCCTATGTTTAGCTTCTTCACAATTCCATATCTTGCAAGATGAGTACAGCACATGCAATGATTATATCTAAACTTCCAAATAATACAAATCTAGCAGTGTAAAATAAGTGCAAAGGCCATTTATTGGGTTGTTAAAGTAGCTGTAGGTGTTCATTTTAAGAAAACCTCAAGTATCTCTAGCACCCTGATAGTAAGTTACCACTCCTTTGTATGGTTTTACATTCAATACCTCTGCTTCTGGCAGAGTGTCCAACAAAACCAAGAGGTTCACTAATGTCATGAGAGAAAGCTTACTGTCAATGAAACAACTTTGCTTCTTTAATGTTCACAGTGTGTAGATAATGCTTTTAATGTGAGCTTGGCGTTTTTGGTGGTTACTGTGCTTTGGAATCAGCAGAATAGTGTTTGATGTTTAGCCTTATCCAGTTTTGTTCCACCTGCTGAAATGCCCATCCTCTCCGGGGTCTCCCATAAATCCTCTCAAGGTATGTGACTCAAAGCCCAAGAGCTGCAGAAGTTTCAAAATTTACTTTATAAATGGAATTACATGCAAAATAATTAGACCCATAGAAGAATAATTATTTCCAAAAGCAAACCAAAAAGGCATGGTCTTCACCAGCATCATTGCATCTATTCTTAATCAGTGCTAATATTACACTAAAAATAAGAACAAGACTGAGTAGGAAGAAGAACAGATCTGGGGGTACAAAGGAAGAAAAGCAGTAGAGAAAAAGGAGAAGGAAAAGTGAAGGGACTGTATGGTATACATTAAGATATTAAAAGGAAAAGCCTTTGGTTGTTAGCATTCAACCCTAATATTATATTTTACCAAAGAGAGAACTAAAAGACATTAACTCATGTGTACTTTCTGATTTGTAAGTGTCATGCTAAGGGTTAGAAGATGAACCAGTAAAGGATAAATCTATTTGGAAACTTTTGTTTGAACTTCCTTAGCATGTCTTTGACAGCAAAGCCAGTCCTTATAAACTCTTCCTACAAGGACTTTAACAAGACATTTTAAAGATAAATGCTCACAAAATATTAGCACAGAGAAAAATCGGAATTTTTAATAAAGAAAATTTTCACTGCAAAATTAATTCTAAAGCTTTCAAGCATCTGTCTGACAAAAATTCACTCTTATGCCATAAGCAAATAGATATAACTTGAAACTGAACTCACAGTCATGAGTTTACAGGTTACCCATACGCTGAAACAGGAATGTATAAAAGCTATGTGAAGATATGAATACACTTAGACTATGTACAAATAATAATCAGAAGGAAAGGTTAAATTTAAATAATTATTCATTGCATCAAAATCAGTCCCTACTCTCCATAACATGTTTCTGGAAAAGACTTTGGGATTAAGTTCTATGATGATGAACTTTAATTTCATTTTGAATGTGTAGTTCGATTTGGTTGTCAATAATTTTCACTAGTTTCTTAACATTTAGCATCACAACTTCACTGCACTTTTTCACTTGTCACCTGAAATAAGTGTATCCTTTCCTCCTTAATCCCTTCTGTTCATTGAGGTGTCCTGTTTCTTCATTCTCAAAAAGAAAAGGGGAAGAGATTTTTGTACTTTCCACTTTGTTTCATTTTTATCAATACGCTTCAAGCTTTTGGTTCCACAGTCTTGGCAGCCAAACTCCTGAAGTGCAGGTTAAGAGATTGCATCCTAAATTATGGTCATTGCTACAGAATTTAGTGACATCACCATCGTGATTGTACATGTTCTCAACAAGCAGTCTAAGCTTGCTAGACTATTTTTTCAGCTCCAAACCTGTATTAATATTTTTTATAAAGTATTGACTCTTCAGTATCAGGTGTTCTCCTCACAATATCCAGTATAGGCGACCTTCCACCCCAGATTATTTTGTTTCTTCCAGTAAAGGCAAACTACCCCTCTGATTAACCTCTTCTCTTAAGAAATGTAGACACCCAACCAGTTCACAAATCCACCAGTTCTGTATTCTAGACCCCTCCTCTCCTGCCTAAGTCAGGATCTGAGGCAGTTTCCTTCTCGTGTGTGTATCACCCCCAGTGCAGACTCAACACTCTCCATCTGTAACCAAGCCCTGGGAGCATGACCATGGTTCTATCAGAAGGTCAATAACTTGTTTGTCAGCTTTGACTCAGAACTCTAAACTCTCATGTTCAAACTTCTTCCCAGACCTGAGATCTACTTTGCTATACATCCATGTCAATTACTTCTTAGTTATGGCAACTGTCTTTCTTTCTGGCCTTGACCTTGTGCAAAATTTATTATTTTTATATTCATGTAAAACACTGCTGTGAAGTCCATTATCTGAATTCTGCTGGTTTAGGATGGGCCCACGTAATTTCTCTCTCTGTGCTCTTTGGTTCCTCCTTTCTGCCGTGTCAGACAGGAGCTATTTGTTTTCCCCCTACACTGTGGTTTCTCTTTCACCACCAGGTCACAGTGTTGTCGTTTATAAGCCACTTGTCACATTTCCAGACTGCCAGTGTATACTTTCTCTAATGGCCCATTATACATAGGTTTAGAAAGAGTTCTCTGCAAACACCCACAAAGCCATGCCAATTACCTTCCTCCTTTTAAGCTCTTCCCACGGCACCCAAAAAACCTCTTGCTTCAACATTAAACTACCACATTCAGAGGTGTTTTCTCCTTCTCTCCCCTTTGCCCACCCCCACAGCTGTTGTGAGTTTGTGCAGTGCTCAGCACAGGGCAGCTGTGTCCTGTGACCACATCTCCCATGAGCTGCAGGGACACTTAAAAAAGGTCATCCTTGAAAATAAAATCTTCATGAAAAGTAAGGCAGGGGAGCAAGACTCTTCCTTACACAGTTGGAACACTTGACATAAAGGCAACAAGGAAAATGCTAACTTATGCTGTCATGCAAATACCAGAAATTCTAAAAATAAAAGTAACCCATCAAACCCTACACTATATCCCCCAAAGTCCTGCTTATGCCAGTTTTTTTCCTGCTTTTCCCTCTGTTCTGTAAGTAGCTGGAACTTGAAATGAGAATGCAGGTTCCTCTTTTCCAGCCTTGCAGATATCTCATCACCACGGCATTACTCCAAGTAATGAAACACAGACATTAATTCAGAGTGTTACTACCTCCCCCAGTCAGTCCAGAGGCTCAAAGCAAAACTGCAAAAGTTCTGCAGCGTGTGTAATTTACAAGATGTTCTTAAATAAAAAAAAATTATATATATAAAAGCCTCTCTTAATAACAAGTGCAAGATCTGATGTCTGAGAAATATATTCTAGTCTGCTTCAAAATGTTGGCATTTTCAAGACAAGACCATTTAAAGGGCATAACCTAATGAATCATTAGCACCAAAGCCCATATAAATTAAAACTATAATAAGATGCTTTTAGAATCATCACCCCCCCCCTTTTTTTTCTGTCCACCCTTGTTATTTCACTTTCAGAGAATATCCAGAAGTACATTTACTTAAATGTCTCTTAAAAATGGCCCGCTCTGATAGATTTGATGGACTTCATTTTTCTTCTGTCACAGGAAATAAATTGGACCTGGTGTTTTTAAAAAAGAAAAAACGTGTCAGATCAGATTCCTATTCTCAGTAGAAGGGGAAAGACATTTCTCTCATTATCAGGATCTACCCTAATTTCAGACTAAGTTTTACATGATATGCATTAATTCATATATTTACTTTCTTTCTACAGGTGTCAACATAAGGTAATAGTATATTTGTTCACACATTGAATTTTTTTGTGGGGTTTTCTGAGAATTAAATAATCCAGAATAGGTGCTTCCCAGGATTATATCAAGATTCTGTAATATTCAGAGTAATTTAGGAAATGGTCTGGGGAAGAAAAAGGCAAAGTAAAACAAAACAAACAAAAAGCCCCACAAATATAAACAATCCTCAACTATTTTAGCTCTGACTGGTCTCAGCTCTGGCCCAGCCTGCCTCTGTGGACAGAGAAAAAAGCCACAGTTCCCAAATTCTCAGAGAAGCACAGAGAGGAAGACTTAACCCCACTCCCAATATCAAGATTTGATCTGAGAAAGGAGATTTTATTTCAGACTCTGAAGGCTTCCCTGAACTTTATGTACAACCCATCCACAACAACTGACAAAGGATAGAAGCTGCTCTCCAGTGTCACACAGTATAATTGAGTATGATGGAAATGCAAATTACTCTTTTCTCAATAAGCTCACATTATTAATTTATTATTTTTTGGACTCTCGTATTCTTTTCCTCCACCCCCCAAAAGGAAAAGCAGTATCTCCTTAAACTGCTTCCTATATCAACATGAAGGATGGAGCCAAAGAGAAACGTTCTTGGGAAGTTTATTTGAAAAATCTTGCCAGCTCCCCTGAATAAATTTCCTTATGTGATTCTGTGCAAATTAGTTCTCTTAGATTTAACTGGCCTTTTTTGTTTTTTCCCGTTTTATTTTGCACACAGACAACTTGTGGGACTTTTTACCTTTGAGACACAGATGGTGGAATAAAGCTAATCCAGGGACAAAATTAGCAGAATCAAAAAACAAAGCCTTAAATTTTTGAGACCACGTATCAAATACAGACATAATAGATACAATTTTAAAATACACTTAATTTCTATAGTGGTTGATCCGACAAAGCAGCAATCTGAATTTCTCACCCTGCTATCAGTGGTTAAAGATGCCACCATTTGAGGTTTGGATCCAGCCTGTGTTAGGAGTGGAGCAAAGAAACTGGGGAATTAAAAAAAAAACGAAAAAAATAAAATTAAAAAAGGCAATCCAATTTAAGAGTTCTAGTTTTAAGTCATTTAGTTGCTTCCAGAATCCCTCCCACAGGGACAAACATGAAAATGAGCACCTATGGTCTGGATGCTGGTACACCCACTGCACCAGACTGCTGTTAGTCATTTCTCGCAAAGTTTCTGTAGCACAAGCCAGCATATGAGCCCAAATATTCCATTCTATTCTGTGTTTTCATCTTCTTACACATTACTGACAACTGAAAGGTGAAAGAAGTGCAAGCTAAATAGAAGTACTAATTAAAGGAAAATATTTTCATATTTGTTTTGATTTGAATGGTTTAAGTGGGACGAGCAGAAGCAAGGACTGACTGTATGGAGAAAGGGGAGGAGACAATAAGATTTATTTAGGAGAGATGTATTGCTGATTCATTAAACCAAACACTGAATTATGCTAGGTTGGAAACAGTCTGACACTGGCAAAAAGAGGTGGATGGACAGTAGCATATTCAAATATTCTAATTTGTGCATTTTCCTGGGTTTTTTTTTAAAGTGTCAGAATGAACTGTGCAATCGTTTTCCACTTAGCAGTATTTCACAAATCTGAAATATCTGGGGAATGTGGAATTCCACACAGTATAACATCTCTCTCAGGATACAAGAATCCATCTCTCCTGCTTCTCTGCAAAGGATGGGTCTCTTAAGCATTACAAGGCTGCTATGCCAAGGAGTAGCCCTCAGAATTTGGAGAGGCTGATCAGAACTATTTTAGCCAAAACCACAAATCATTTCATTTTTCCAAAAAAGGAAGAGAATTTCATAAAACTGTTCTGGCAAGCAAGATCATGAGCCTAAGGAGAACCCAATTAAATTCAGCAGATTCTCTCTGATGTGGCAGCAAAGGGGAAGAAGCACTTAAAGGAAAACTGAATCATAAAATAAAAGATAATCTGTTCACTACACACAATTACAAGGAAGAGTAAATCATTACAAAAAAGGCTTAAATATGTAATCTACTTCATTCATTTTTCTCCCAAGTATAAACAAAATGTCTTTATCCAAAGTTTTGAGGGCTTATAACTAATTAAAAATATTCATAACAAACAAAATTACTTGCTCAGTCCAAATAACTCCCTGCCCACATAAATCAAATCAGCCCAGAATCACAAAAAAAATTCCCAGCTTGCCTCATGCTCTTCAACCCTCAGCAAAAGCTCAGCAAAAAATAGCTATGCAGCATGTTCTGAAAGTTAAATTTGGGCTATTTTGGACCTCAGGGAGAATAAATTCTGAAATCAAAGAATCTTCATGGAAACCCCCTATCACCATTTCCTTTCTATTAAGTGAGAAGCTCGATCATTTATGCATCTCTGCAGATGATATGCATGGTAATATAGAGATACCTAAAAAATAGCCTGTTAAAAGGACCAGCTGAGAGAATTTCCAAAAACTTTCACTCAGCTTTGAGCAGCAAAAAGCAGAGGTGTGTCATCCCACAGCCAGATAGTCACAGTCTGCACTAGAGTCAGTGTCTGAATCATTTTAAGGTGGAGGTCACACACATTTGGCAAACACCCAAGTACCAAAGAGGAAAAGGTGCATGTAGGGCTTAGACAGCTGATATCCTTTAGTTATGAGAGACTGAAGAACATCTTCTGGCTTGAGATGGGGACTGGGTCAGGGGGGGTTTGTGTTCCTAGGATCCAAGGAAATTGGTACAATATTGAAGTCCCCACTATATGTGAAGCATATTTTAATGGCCTCTCAAAGGCATTTTTTGAAGTCCAGACTAAAACAAGTCCAAGTCCACAACCTAGGCCCTCTGATTCTGAGTTGTTTCTCAGCACAACTTCATTGTTGAGAACCTGCCTGTTTCTTTCTCCCAGTCTACCCTCAGCCACCGTCACTCTTGCCTGGGCTAAAATGATGCCTTAAGTTTGAGCTTTCATGTTTTTCAGATTCTGTGCTGCCATGGGGTGCAGTTCTGCCCCTCACATTCAACTCTCAGTCAACTCTCTTCACAGAACAGGAGACAAAACAAATCCTTTTCCTGCTCAAGACCAAGGACAACTCTCAGCCCCAACAGCACAAACAAAGGTGGGCTGAAGGGAGGAATAAGAAGGATGGGACCTCACAACCTGAAGCTGTAATTGGACAATTAAACCCCAATATGCAAATAGACCAAAACTTATAAAAATGTAAGATTTCATGACTGGTTGTCCATTTTGTGACTATTTTGGGTCTACCTTGAATGTGGTCCTGGTCAGGCCCTGTCCTGCCCAAGGTGTATCCTGGAGGCCTTTCAATAAATCCCTACTTCATTCTCCAGCTCTGTCCAGTCTCTGTTTCAGGTCAGCCTTCCTAAGGTGTCATAACCTTCACTATTTTTTTGCTGTCCACGCATTTTTCTCGAACACTCACTAAGGTCACATGAAACAGGGAGAAAGTGTTGGGTGTCACTGGATTTTGTGTCACTCGTGCAAACTGATTTGTGTATGGCAGCAAATAAAAGTGTGTGCAAAGCCCAGATTACAGGTCAGTTTACCTCAGGTTCATCAAATTAACATGGCTATACATATTTTGTGCTGAGGTGGGGCAGAGTTGATTGATACAACCCCCACCTTTCATTGTCAGACATAACCTAAGATTGCCTACCTAAGTCTAGACAATTGAAAATGTATCAGCTTTCGTAAACTTCTGGGAATAGTCCAATTTTGTTGATAACCTACAGCCATAAAACTGGTATCAGACTGCCAAGATGCCAAACATCAAAGTCTAAGAAAGGTGGATGTTTTCTAATGTTTTCAACTCTTTACTCTCATATATTTTAGTAATGAAAAGCATTGTTTCTCTAATCATCATCCAACATCTTGCAATGAGCAAAGAGATTCACTTTCAGAGTACTATTTACATTGAAAAAAGAAAAAAAAAAAAAGTGAAAAAAAAAAAATAAGAAGAAAAGAAGTCTGCTTAATACACACTTGTACTTACAGTGTACCAGAGAAGAGTCAAAGCCATAAAATTAGACTTCAAACTTTGCCAAGGACAGAGGGAGCTCATAGCCGCTGTTCAAAATGAGAAATATTTAATTATGCAGAAACTAATTAATATTAGAATTACAGCCTTTTCCTTACGTAGGTCTTAATCCACACTTTGTCCACCTCTTACTCTGAAGCTCTTGTTCAAACAAACACGTACAGGCTCTCCTTAAAATTTCATATTCCAAGAGGATCTTTATACGGTGACCTTATTCTGATTATTACTCCACGGTTTTACCGTCCCATTTGTTCCCGAGCAAAAAGCATTTAAAATTCCAGAGTAGCTTCACAAACTTCACATGCAGCTGGCAGTGAACTCCCAGGTTTCCAAAGGTTTTTCTGATATATGGTGCTGTGGGAGCCAGAGACATACCCCTTCAGAAGTGTGAATGAAATTCGCACTGAAATTCAGTGTCAGGGACACGTTCTGCAGCCCATGCCCAGAAAAATGGACACTGAGGGGACAAAGCACAAAGCACAGAACCCTCTCATGTTGCTCAAAGGTGTGTGGGCAGCAGCAGAGCAGAGATCTCGTAGGTAGCTGCAGTTTCTAAAAGTGGTGGAGGTGGAGGTTCAGCAGAAAGACAGCTGCCCATCTTAGGTCATTGCCTAAATGTGCATAGCCCCAGGTTTATTATTTTTTTTTTTAATAAATCATTCCTAAAATTGACATGTAAATTAATGTCTAAGTGCCTTAGTTAGCAGACTCAATTTCAAAAAGAAAAAATGCTATGAATGCAGCTGATCTCCTCTAATTTATCCAAGAACACCAATTCAGGGCTGGAAACAAAGAAACAGCCACAGCTTTATACACCAGTTTCTGTGTGTCTATAATTTAAAGGTACCTAATGCACTCTATTTTAAACTTCTATTTTCAGTTGTTTCTAGCTTTCCCAGACTCTCAGAATCTGCACTGAAATTTTCTACAGCAAAAGTCTGCCTCAGGCTTCCCTTCTTCCCCTTTTGTTTTCTGAGTTTCAGTTAAAACTGCTTAGCTATTTCTGAGAACAAAGAACTAGGAGAAAAACATGTTGTTTTGTCCATTGTTTAAAAAAGAAAAAATATCCTGACTGTGAATCTCTACCATCTCCTTCTTTTCCTTCTTTTGAGTGGGATGTAAAAGGTCACATAAAAAAAATCACCCTCACACCAGGGATATGAGCTCTTACATCCCTGTGAAAAGCTGCCCAAATTTGGCAAAGTTAAGAGCCTCCCAGGGATTCTGGTTCATATGCATCAGGAGAGACTTCAGAGATTAACTTTTATATTTTCCCAAGATTCAGCTGCCACTTAAACACTCTAATCCTTTCCTTGTTCTTCTTCCTCCTGTCTGCCTGGGCTGCCCTGTGGCCATGCCCATGGCCTGAGAGCAAACTCTCCCTGTTTCTCACCTATCCCCACCTAGGCACCCCACAAGCTCTCAGGGAAGGGGCTTCAAAGCTCTGCTGTGCCCCTTAGCTCAGCCTTTCAGGGGGAGAAAAATTAAATAAAAGGGAGAGAAGAGCTGCGGGACATGAAAGTGAAATAGCAAAGCGCCAGGAGACAGCTAGGTGAGCTGAGGCAGACGAAGACAGCAGTCAAAAAGGAGCAGGGAAGTCCTATACAAGAGAAAATGTAAGGAAGACACAGTGCTACAGCCAAAGTTTAGGAATCCTGCATCGTTTTCAACAAGTGGAAATATCAGAAAAGTGAGCATCACATTGCTGGCTGTGCCACTGCCACTGGCAAAGGTGCTGTTCTGGTCCGCAGTCTGAAGATTCAAAATTGCTTTAAACAATCCTAAACTCCATGTGATTAACTATTTTAGATTTTTTTTATTTTATTCCCTTTTTTTTTCTTTTTTTTTTCCCCAATAGAGGAGCTAAATTAAAAATATTTTTGATGAAAAGCCAATACTGATATTCTACACAGGAAACACAAGTATCATTGTATTTACATACAACCTCCATTTACTTCCCATATGAATACAAATCATTACACTGCTTTTAGCTTTTAATAACACAATCACCTGTCTAGTTCACTGCATGAGAGAAACTACCTTGGGAAAAAACTTTATGGTGGAAAAGGCTAACATCTATAGGATCTATATCTTATACTTTACAAGAGATGTAAATTGATTAATGCACGGTATCACAACAGAAAAACAAGGATAAGAAAACAAGTTTTCTGGTCGAAGTATCCAGTTTCTATCACTGAAAAATAAATAGGATTCTATCTCTTTTATTCCTTTGTACAGTTACTAACTGTGTGCTCTTTGTTTGTGAATTCCTGACGCAAGGCACCTGGGGTCAGGTTGGCAAAGGTGCCAAATACTCCCACCTGAAATGAATAGGAACAGTGCTTTCAGCATATAAAGAACCATGAGATACCAAACATTAAAAAAAAACCCCAACAGAAAAAAGGGAGTTGTGAAACGTTAGCTGCCTGAAGTGGATAGGTCCTGTTGAAAGCTGCAGTGTCAGTGGTTTAGCTTTCTCTTTCTGAGATGGGCTGGATCCCTCTCTCTCACGAGAATTTTGAAGTACTCAATTGATCTTTCTTTGTGAATGACTTGCATATGACTTGCATACCTAGGTAAGCACACCACAGGGAGGAAAGGAACAACACACGGTTTTGTTTTATTTCTGGGGTTTGAAGGTGCTGGCTTATATAAAGCCTAAAACTGAAGAAATGGGATGTTTCATAACTGAATGAGCCCTTGTTCCATGGCTGGACTAACGGTATGTGTTCTTATTTCAGGACTATGCTACAGCATGCTTTTCCTAGGGGATGCATCAGTCTTGGGTCTTTACACAAGAATTGTTCTTAACTGTTACCATAGGATTTTCTAATTCTCATCTCTTCTTTTTGCTACTCCTCGTGTCCTCTTACCGGAGAGTCTTATTGAATCCTCATTAAGTGTCTGAGTCCATGGGAAAAATCATGCATGGTGATGGTCAGGATACTTTTCAAAGCAGTTGTTATAGGGTTCCCCCTGCAATAAAATGAAAATTTGGCATAGCTGTTTCTCTACTAGGGTACTAGGTGCATACAAAACTGGTCATTTTCATAAATTCATCAATAAATACAGATATTTGTTGGCAAATAGCCTAGAGCCATCCCAGTTGCTGGAGCTCTGATCTTCTCACGTGTTAGGTAGGGTCAAGCTTGGATAAACACATAACTATGTATCCCTGGGAAAAGCTTGGGAGCTCCAGGCTGCACTGGTGGCTACTCAGTAGGTGGCATTGTATCCCTAAAGATGGTGCCAAGACCGTCCCCCTTGCAGGATATTTTCTAAAAAACCCTTTCACACACAGTCTTTATCTTTGACCCCCATTTGTACTTCGAGTTAAGCACTCCTACCCCATTTTCTTTCTGCAGAGGGCACAAATTCAACCACGAGTTTCAATGCTCCCACCAAGCCCTCAAAAGATTCTGTGCTCCACCTCCCAGACTCCTTGGGCACCAAGAAGTTTCTCAAATCCTGATCCCCTTTCTGCCTTACCAGAGGCCTACATTTTGGTAACTATGTTCCAGCTGGTGGCTTGTGTGTGCCAACCCTTAATCACTCATAAAACTCTGAGTCTGGGTATTAGTAGCTGAATTTCCTCAGGTGAGGAGTCTGTAAAACTTTCAGGTACCAGTCTTGGTCCTGCACAGAAGATCCTGGAATTACTGAAGGACAGGGATCCCTTTGCCTGCTTAGCTCAGGGCTCCACTTGCTGGTAGGGCTGGTAGGGTAGAAAGAATTGTAGAGATGCAAACAAAAGGCAGAAATCCGTAATGTTTCTTCAGAAGGAGGCTTTGAAGGCAAGATTTAGTTGGAGAGAATATGGACACTTAAGATGCATACCCATTACTGCACCATTTAAAAGAAATCCAGGTTAGAAATGGTCTTTTGTAAGAGCAAGCCAAACCTTGGGAAAAAAGGGGAAAACTACACTCATATCCCATAGAGACTCATAGAGATTTTTAACTCCATTTTCTGTGTATATTCCCATTGACCTCCAAGGCATAGGTTTCATTGCAAGTGGATGGACAGACCCATTGTTTCTTAACTGACCTTTGAAAATAGGATTATTTCTTAAACCTCTGAAGTACTTTGGCAAACTTTGTCCCGAGTTGTTTCTGTAGGGACAATAAGCCACGTTGCATTTTAAGTTTCCTTTCTCTCCTTACACATGGTGTCTCCTGTTTAGGACTTGACAAGGAGGGTTTGAACATAAGCGATCACTTTTTATTTATGGACGTCCTTTTGTTTTGTTTTTCAAAGAGTGTGTACAGAGAATGCACAGCACGACAAAGGATATAATAACTGTGAAAGAGAAACTTGATGCCAGCCCCTAGACCAGCCAGGCTCTGTAGGTGAGGCCCTCGTACCATCACAGTGATCACTTTGTTGGGATTGAAACTGCAGTTTGTGGAATTTAGCCTTAGAAAGAACAAGCTGCCTGTATTTTGATATCCTCCAAGGGAGGCAAGGGGGGGAGTGGCAGAAGATGGCAATATGCCCGAAAAAGCCATTTAGAAAACTGGCAAGGATTTAATTTTTTTCTCCCTATGAAAATCTCGCCAGTTGCTGCGTTAGTCTTTGAACTGCGTTCTCACCAACACTGTTGCTTCTCCTACTTCAGAGTCAGTTTATTCAGTTGGTTATGAATGACTTTCAGCTGCTCTGTAAATTGTTATTGTCCAGGCTCCATTGTAACCAGAGGTCACTTGCAGTTTCCATTATAAACCCAGGTTTCCAGGTGTTTATTATAACTTGGCAGTTTTCAAATCTAGGTTAAAAATTGGTACCTTTTTTTTTTTTTTTTTTAAGGCCAGATGGGTTTTTTTATCCTTTCTCTTCTTCTTTTCCCTACCTAAATTTTAACCTTTTAAGGAGCTGAATCAATTCTCTATCAGGAGCAATGTTAAAAAAAATATTATTAATTATTATTGGCAAAGAAATTAATTTCTCTAACACCACTAGTTTCTTGAGAGTGATCTTTGTGAAATACTCTTCATCAGGCACAGTTTGATTTTATTTTTTTTAAACATTCTCTCTATGAGAGTGCCTTCATTTTGTGCAATTCCTACATGGCCCTGATCCAGCATTTAGCCCAATCCATCGTCTAAAGTCTCAGTGATTACAGTGGGACTTCATGGAGTTTTTCCCTTGATCCAAGCTTTAAAAAGGGTCATAATTTTTTTGCCAAATATCTTATAAGGGGGTTGTGCTAAAATTAGTATTCATTGCTAAAGAGCAAAGGCAAAGGGTTTCAGTGCCTATTCACTAAGTTCTGATGACAAGATCCAAGATTATTACTGATTTTAAGATGGAAAAAAAATCAAGACAACAAAAGTAATATTTCTCACCTCTATTACAACCTTCTTGATTGATTTTTGGACATTGAACACCTGAATTCCCATCCTCTGTGTTAGAAAAATATTTGAAACTGCTAATAGAAGGTCAATAAAAAGTTGCAACACTTGCATTCATCTTTCTTAGATTAAATTTAGGAGATTTATTTAAATTATCCTCTAAATTTCTGTTGCCAGGAAAAAACATCACTGAAATATCTCCATCACATCTT